>NC_086366.1:5750926-5760926 GCF_036324505.1 Eleginops maclovinus | reverse complement strand
ATCTATGCCTGCAGGAACCATGAGGACATCTGCACAGTAAACACTAAAAACCCCAGAGCCCCATTCTCATATATTGCTCACATTTGCACAAACTTACTCTCTCTCTCTCTCTCTCTCTCACTCTCTCTCTCTCTCTCTCTCTCTCTCTCTCTCTCGCTCTCTCTCTCGCTCTCTCTCACACACACACACACACACACACATTGCAAACAGAAAATATCCAATATTCTCCAGTGTGCATTCTGTGGCAACACTAAACTACATACACTGTTGTGTTTCGGAGAATTTCTCTCCACCCAATTTAATACCGTCCCTCCCTGTACCATCTTTATTATGTCCGTCTCTGGACCTTCATCAGGGCGAACACAAGTACACGCATCAGCTTTCATCAGGAGCACACCTTCGCTGCTGTAATAAACCCTGCAAAGATATGAGTATCAAACTGTACAAAAACGAACAGGAGTCAGGTGTCAGATAAATGGAAAAAATAATGATACAGTGCCATATACTGAGTCCAAATACGATGGTCAGTCGTAATCTGTAGGGGATGGATGTCCAGTGGGCAGCAGGCTTACACTTGGACTTGGATTTCTTTGTTTTGTCAGTATTTCATATTTCAATGCAGCATCTACATTCACTACTTTGACTTTTAACATTACAACTGTTTACTTGGACGATTGACGTTAGCCTCATTAGCATCATTAGCTGTGATGAAGTGTTTGTCACACATGTATTGTATAACTGGGTCCTGTTGATTATGATTTCAGTCCTCTATTCAGATGTCCTGAAGACACAAATCTCTTCTTTTATCATTGATGTGCAATACACACACATCAGCCTGTAGGTATGATTCAACTATTTGTTCTGCTTGGCGCCAATTATTTATTTTCACCGGCCGTCATTTCACCAGGCTGTGACGTAGCACTGCTCTCGTAGACCATTTACTCTTGTTTTCATTTGCTTGCATTGGATCTAAGTGTATACAGCGTTCTCTTCCTGTACCTCAGCATTTGCTGCGAGTGCACTGCTCTTCTTCTACAGTCTTATTCTGGCTGTTTTCTATCCGTCATGGCTGCTATAAGCCAAACCCCCGCTGTCCTGAAGACAAGAGGCAGACGTAATCTGCACCTTGACCTGACAGGGGTAGACAAGATGCTAACACAAGTCTCTGTGATGGATGGGAACACGGAGAGAAAGTTAGATGTGTCTGATGGAGAGGCCGAGAGAGGGAAGCTCTATCTTCTTAAACGTCAATCATTTGTCACGTCGGAAGCACTTTCAAGTGTTGCTTTGAATTGTCTGTCTGTCTCATCCACCACCCTGTCTCCTCTCTTTCCGTAAAGAAGAAGGAAACTTGAGAAACAGCAAACTTACATTTAATAACATTTAAGGAGAGAGACTCTAAGCATGGGCTGCCATTCTTTTGTATTTAACCTGGATATAATCTACAGTAGCTAGCTTTGGCCGACTTGCTGGCTGTCATGATTTAAATTTGAATTATTGTACATAGAAAGTCTGGACTATATGTGTCACTGGACAGAAGGCCATAGCAGACTCATAATGAAATGGTTTATTATCCATACACACCAAATGACATGCCACTCTGGAGTTTTTGGAGATATTGATATTTAATGACCAAATGGACAAAGGCAATCTCCTGAGGCTTCTTTGCCTTAACAGCGATTCAATGATTTGTTCTGTGACCTTTTATCGTTGCTTTATTTGCACATTTCTTTCACCTGTTTACATCATGTGGCAGCTTATTTTAGAGATTTCTGACGTGGGGGCTGTCATCATGTCATCCAAATACCAGCTCTGCCAGCACTGTAAAGATGAAAGCTGCAGGATGTGATCTTATCCCTCATAAGCTTGAAAGAAGTGACAACAGCTTGGAGAGAACATACTGACACGCACAGAGAAAGGGAGATCATTTTGGGAGATGTTATTTCTAACAGACAGCAATACAGTAAAAACAATATCTGAAGGAGGGATTACAGTATCTGTGTTCCTCTGCTTTGAACCACTGACAGATAAGAAGATGTTTCTGACACCGCGGTTGCAAGAGATTGTGACGGATAATGGAGACTGCAGTTGTCAGTCTAAAGGTTTTTATAGTTAACTTTGATACATTACTTCTAAAGGCCCCATAAAATAAACCATACAAAAGAGAATGCTATTTCTAGACTCATTTGCTGATAAAAAGATATACACAGGCTTGGGGAGTAATGGATTACATGATACTTATTAATCAAAATATATGTACTAAACTGAAACGGAGCATTTTCTGTTTCCTGTTATATAATTTAAAGACAATATACAAAGACTCATGTAGTATAAGATATTGTTGTGAACACATTTGAGCCTGATATAGTCTACATGGGGTTAATCAAGATATTCAAGATTTGCAGTACATGTACTTAAAAATGTATTTCTTACCCTCAGTTGCAAGTTTTTGGCATGTTTTTTTTCCAATATGACACAAATCACGGTACCTTTTACTACGGAAGAGGATAGGGCCTAGGGAATAGGGAATTATATTTTTCTGTCCTAAAGTAAAACAAAGTTTTGAGTTCTGAGATTTGAGTGTATTAATGTAATTGATTATTTTAGTAATCCTGACTTTTTTCCCCGGATTTTAACTTGTTCTCAGGGTTCTGATTTAAATCTCAGGTGTGGGCCTAACTTTCATCACTACCTTATCATTCGTTATCATTATACCTTGTTTTTCATCTTATATCTTCTTATATATTTCCTCTGATTATAATATCCATACCTATTTTCTTTTTTGTTTTTCCCCTCAGATGGAGCGCAGTGAGACGGTGTGTCGCTACTGCGGTGTGAGCTACCTCATTTTTCACGAGTTCCACCAGCTCAACAGTCGACTGGCTCGGCTGGAGGAAGAGCTCGGGGAACAGAGGGGGATCACCCAGAGAGAGAAGGCCCAGCGAGAGGCGCTGGAGCTGGGCAGGCTGGAATGGGAGAGGGCATGTCACCTGGAGGTCCAGAGACAGGCAGAGGAGAGAGAGAAAACCACAAAAGAGGAATTAGAAGAGAGGCACGGAGTCACACAGAGAGCCATGAGAGAAGAGTTTGAAAAAAAGAAGGAGAAGATGGAAGAGCAGTATCAGAAAATCAACAAGGAAGAAGAGAAGAGAGCGCTGGGAGACGTGGAGGCGGAGAGAAAGCAGCGAGAGGAGCTGGAAAGGAAGTCTGAGGAGAGGGAGAAAGTTCTGGGAGACGCACTTCAAAAGGCCAATAAAAGTGTGGAGGAGCTGAGGAAAAGCTTCCAACAGCTGGAGGAGAGGTGAGGTCTGTGTGTGTTTGTCTGCGCTTCCCGTCCCTGGTGAGAAACAATCTCTAATGCCAGACTTCATGTGGGCAATTATCCTGTGAGTCACGCTGAACACAAAAACACACAAACTTGCAGTAAAATCAGACAAGGATTCCTCTAGCTGGGGGGGTGTGTGTGTGTGTGTGTGTGTGTGTGTGTGTGTGTGTGTGTGTGTGTGTGTGTGTGCGTGTGTGTGTGTGTGTGTAAATTTCTATTGCAAATGTATAATTATATCAACACATCCATCATCCATACCTAGAAAAATGGAAAATAGATACAAGGGGCTCAGAAAAATACTTTTAAGAAAGTCAGTTATTTTTAGGAACTAAATAAGTCTTAAGTGATCTGACTCGATTTCCATGAAACAAGACTGTTTTAAAATATTTATAGGTTGTTTACTGGAAACCAACAAACATGCAAACTGTTGAAAGCACCATCTGACTTAATGTGGGAGGAAACGGCGTGTTTCAGTGAATTGAAAATGACTTTTTTTAAAGCTTATAATTAGTGAAAATGAAACAAAATAAGTTGCTGCTGGTTTGACTTTGAATCAGTACCCAGCAATGATACATGAGGGGGCAGACTGTTTTAGTATCAGGATGTGTGGAGGTTTACAATGACGCAAGGAAAAAGATATTGTTGTAGATCCACATTTATTTTGGCTTGTTTGCACCACCCTACGTGCCAGATTTAAAAATGATTACAACTCACTCCATCATGCTGTTTGTTCTCCTACATCCTCAAACAATGTGACTGGACTCCATGATGAGTTTAACTCCTTGTTTGGACTGAACTGTCCTGTGATGCTAATTCATGGTTACTTGTCTGTGCTAAGCTAATATATAAGGGGAAATATGAAGGGTATATTTCAATTTTGTTAAGCAAATACGTTATTGGGCTTTTTATCAACTAAGATTAAGACCAAGATTCTTTTCAAATCCCACATCAACACTGAACAGTCATAGAGACCAGGATACAACAGAGCTGTGTGGGATGTTTTGATATAAAATACCTGGTGCAGCTTTTTTTCCTTTCCGTTCATTACTATGCCATCTTTCATTGGTTTTTCTCTCCCCTCCTACACATGTTCTGTATCCAAGCTCAATCCGACAAGTTCAGTCATGTTCTCTTCGGCTGTGCAGAGATATTCTAGGGAATGTGAGGCGACACCAAAAATAACCTTATAAAGAAGCGTTATATCATCAGGTATCTATTCATCTCAGTGCGCTTATTAACGTCAGAGCTGTTTTATATAGCAAAAGCACAAAAGCAGAAATAGTGTGTGTGTGCAGCTACCCACATAAAGTGACATATGGTGCACACACACACATGCACACAAGTGGGGAAGATTCCTGTTGTTTCAGACACATCAACTTGATGTTGGTAATCAAAGAGCAGGTGTGTGTTCTCAAACAGCCATCAAGGTCTACGTTATTTTCTTGGGAATATGTGTGGAATGCATGACTCATGGGAATGCTATGTATAGCCCAAAATATATAAAGACTTCCCCGCTTTCATATAAACAATAACACAGATCTGAATACCTAGTCATTTCGATTTTGTTTTGCAAATTTGCCGTTGGACTCTTAAAGGGGCCTATTTTTTCAGCATTTTCAGGTTCATATTAGTATTCGTGCCTCTACTGGGACATGTCTCCATGCTTTCATGTTCAGAAAGCTCTTTATTTTATCTCATACTGCCTGTGCTGCAGCACCTCTTTTCACCCTCTTTCTGAAACCAGAGCCCAGTCTGCTCTGATTGGTTAGCTGGCCGGCTCTGTTGTGATTCATCAACCGCTCAGAGATGTCCCGCCTCTTAGCATATCACATACAATGTGTTGGAGCGCCAGCCAATAGAAGCACAAGTGTTCAAAAGTGATTTCACTATGTTCCAGAAGTTAACAAAAAAAGTCACATTTTGTTGACAGTTAAAAATGATTTAGAGAAATATTTTAAGTGAAGTAAATAGGGGTTGTGGAATGATGATTTCATACATCGCTAATACCTTTCGTTGCATTTTAAGCCCCTTTTTTTGTGATACTGGTACTTTTTGTTACTATGGATGTTTACTGATTTATTTTATTTTTTTATTAATGTGCACTTGCCTTTTTATTTGAAACACCTTAAGTTCCTTTTCTGTCCCTGCTGTGTGATGAATAAAGGATTTCTGATTCTTAATACATTTCATGCACTAATAATTAAATCGAAACCTGGACACTGACACAAAAGAGCAGAGTGCACTAATAGTTCACTATTTAGTAAATGGAAAGAGATTTAGGAGACAGCCCTGTTCTCCTCCTGTCTCCACACCGGCCCCTCTTTCCCTTAATTAGCTCTGTGGCTTATAAAAACCGGCCCCCTCGTCTCTTTCATAACAAGATAACTTATTGTTCTGCAGCCCATTCCATTTATCAGTCTAGCTCTAATAACCACTAGGAGGAAAAATGAGAGGAAAAAAGCCCCTGGGCACCCACTGAAGAATAAAATGAAAACTAAAAACCAAACTTGATCTTAAGTAGAATAACAGCACGTTAATTGGTGTTGTGTATAATGTGGGAAATATACAACAATACACAGAGTAAAACGTGTCAAATCCTGGCTGAAAAACCCAGTATGGATTGGTTCAGAGTGGATATTTGGAATGGATTTTCCTGTGCCATATGTGTAGTATCCTCACATGGCTATAGTTTGGTTTCTGGTTGTGTGTATTTTGGGATCTGTATGGTAGACTGGTGAGCTAATCCACTGTTCTAATGTAAGCTGGTTATCTCTCACATACATTGCCTCTTTATTGAGCCAAAAACACACGCAAACACACACACACACACACACACACACACACACACACACACACACACACACACACACACACACACACACACACACACACACACACACAGTTGTTCTCTGGAGCCTTGGGGCCAAGCGAGGGCCAGGAGGTCAAAGGTGGGGCAGAGCTAATGATGCACGACATAGTAATGTGTGAGAGGAGGGCATGGACTGACAGCAGTGGATAATCTCTGCTGCTCATTCTTTCTGTCTCTCTGTATTAATGCCGTCTTTTGATAAAAAATTGTAATTGCATTCATCACAATAATGAAGATTCAAAAAACATGTAGTAACTTGTATTTTGGGCGGAGATAAAACAACTACATGTTGTAATAGACAGGAAGGTGAGAAGGGTGCAATTAAACCTGATTTTCAAATGTCACCTGCTAGACAAGTTCAGACACACATGAGCTGGAGATAAAATGATCTGCAGAGGGAAAAGGAGGAGAAATGGAGATTACCTTATTTGCCCGTTTATGATTTTAAAAAAACATTCTTGTCAACATCCCGGCATAATCATTGAATTTGATCCAATTGAATGCAACACTTTCTCACAGATTCAGGGCTCACCTTGGATCCTGGCAGTTTGTTCCTCTCTTGGAGATGCGAGCACAAAGGAATTTTGCACGTCAGAAATATATCACGTGTTGTTCCCTCTACATCTCTGTCGGGTTTCTGGCAGCAGCCTCTGAACATGTTGCGAGATTTTCTTTTTAACTAGGAACCAGACATCACAATAATCGAACTGACCGGTGATGCGTGCATTAGTGTGTCAGCTGTAGACAAAAGGTCTCTTTAGGTCACAGTTTATGACTACTCCCAGAATCCTGTGCAAAGCAACACCATGTCTGGTTGGTACATCTATTTTATCGTCCATGTGTCTTTATTTTAATCAACACATTTCCGGCACTGCTCCTACACAAGGCTGCACCTGCTATGGATAAGTGTCAGGATCATTTTAAAATTATTTCCATGGTGTTCATTTTCAAGTAGTTGAACAGTAATTATGCTGCAACTGAAAACAAGTTTTTCCCTTTCAGCAAACTAAATAGAGTTTGGTACCTTTCAAATGTAAAAGCTTGACTAATTCAATAGAGTAAAGGCTTCAAGGACTTTAATGAAATCATTTTATACTGGTTTTGTCATACTCTCACCATCTTGTATCTCTATACCATAAGGTTGGATATGATGATATTCGATACAATACAATGCTAGAGAAAGAAGGAACCCTTAATGGTCCCACAGAGGGGAAATTTACATTCTGCATTTGACCGATCCTAGTGTTAGGAGCAGCGGGCTGCCATGTGTACGGCGCCCGGATAACTTTATGTTTGCAGCCCATCCCATTTATCAGTCTAGCTCTAATAACCACTAGGAAGAACAATTCGAAGAGAAAGCTCCTGGGTACACACTGAAGAATCCTACACCAAATTTAAAACCGATCTTGATATCTTTAAGCAGAAAAACAGCACAGCTATTGGTGTTGTGTATAATGTGGGCAATATACAACAATACACAGTAAAACATGTCAAATCCTGGCTTAAAATCCCAGTATGGATGGATTCAGAGTGGATATTTTGCATGGATTTTTGTGTGCGTGTGCGCCACCACCGCGCTATTATTGGGTACAATTTAATTCGATTCAGTACTATACTATTTGAAACAATGCGATAGTGTGCGATACGATATAATCCGATACGATACTATTAATTATACTATAATACGATACAATACCATTCGATAAGAATTAATAAGATACAATACTATACGATACACTTTGATACAATTCGGTACTATACAATTTTATTCGAATTGGTACAATTACATTTGATATGATATAGGATACAATTCCATGTGGTGCAATGGGGAACACAATACGATACAATTTGATACCATTCTATATGATACTATATGCAATACCATTTGATGCGATAATATAAAATTCGATACGATACCATTCGATACTATTTGATACTAATGATTACCGTAATTTCCGGACTATAAGCTGCTACTTTTTGCACAAGCTTTGAACCCTGCGGCTTATAGTCCGGTGCAGCTTTTCTATGGATTTTTCATGATTTTTGTGATATCGTAAGAGGTTTTGTTTTGGTTTGTTGCGCTGTTGTACGGCACTACTTTGCCTGGCGGAAGGGCATGTGATCAGACACACAGTCACGGGGGAAAAGAGTGGTATGTTGATCACATGTCCGGCCGCCAGGCAAAGTAGTGCCGTACGAATTAGCGCGAAAAAGAGACTAGATTAGCAAGAGCAAGACGAGTACCGTAATATCCGGACTATAAGCCGCTACTTTTTGCACAAGCTTTGAACCCTGCGGCTTATAGTCCGGTGCGGCTAATGTATGAACAAAACAGGATTTTCCCCTAATTTTAGCTTGTGCGGCTAATATTCAGGTGCGCCTTGTAGTCCGGAAAATACGGTATGTACGATTTGGTACTACATGATACAATATCATACAAGTCGATATGATACGATTCCATAGGATTCTCTTTGACAACACAATTTATGTAGACCATACCAATAGTTTTCATATGATTCGATAAGATTCACCACGATCTAATACGATATGTTACGCTACGTTATGGTACGGTATGATGCGATACGATTAGAAAATACTTCATTCAAGTCTGAAATGTTTCTCGCATCAGAGCAGCTCCATTTGCAACGTCAACAAGGGCAACTATTTAGGACAAGAAAACCAACAGACATTTAACAAACTATTACAATCACTGAAGGCTGTAATAATGTGTCTGTCTCGCAGTTTAGATTAGTTGTTGGGTAATGAAAATGTTAATCAAAGTTAAGGAGACACTGATTAACAGGTATGGATAGACAGAGCTCCTCACACTGAAGACAGGTTGAAACAGATCACGTAACAGTGCGGTTGTTATGGTGTTATAGACGAGTCTGAGAATTCAACACACTCTGTTTGCTTCTTCTTGGCTGGCTGGCCTCAGTCTGGATCCCAACAGTGAGTCTGTTTATGTCTCTACCTGTGTGTGTGTGTGTGTGTGTGTGTGTGTGTGTGTGTGTGTGTGTGTGTGTGTGTGTGTGTGTGTGTGTGTGTGTGTGTGTGTGTGTGTGTGTGTGTGTGTGTGTGTGTGTGTGTGTGTTTGGCCTCTGCACATACTTAAACACCTGCATGGATGGGATAGTCACTCTTGTGCATGGTAATACAAATTATATTTGGCAGTTATGAAGAATAAATCGCATAAATGTGTTAGAGCACACAAACCTACACACCCACACACACACACCTGGCGCTGGAATATGAAAGTGACAAATGATGGATGACAAATAGAAAGGCATCCATTTGAAACAAGGAAGTACTAAACGGCAAATTAGTTAGGTACTCATGCGGTTTTATTGCCATTTCTGGTTTCCACTGGCAACCAGAGAAAACATTACACAAATATATACTCGCCCTTTGAGTGTGTGTGTGTGTGTGTGTGTGTGTGTGTGTGTGTGTGTGTGTGTGTGTGTGTGTGTGTGTGTGTGTGTGTGTGTGTGTGTGTGTGACTGTGTGTGACTATGTGTGTGTGTAGAGTAATATATCAAGTCTTCTGTGCACAGAGTGAAACAGCCTTCAAAGTCAGCATGTGAGGTATTAGCACATATCCAGCATCAGGTTCACGTTACCACATCAACATACACACACACACACACACACGAAATCTGACCTCCATATAGCTGTAATGGTGGCTACTATGGGGTTCATGACAACAAGATAAACAGAAAAACAAGGACACACACTCATGCACACACACGCGCAATATGATCAAGTTTACTTGGTAATTTACAAAAACATCCAGTAGCATAGCAACC